>NC_069133.1:21086717-21134217 GCF_026914265.1 Mya arenaria
TTCAATGCGAAACGTACTATGTAGGCATTCGAGATCGGGATCTGGCATCGCTGATAAATTTTGGCGAAAAATCATTGAGCCAAGCGTAATCAATACATGTAGCGCAAAAAAGTTTCAATGAAGCAAATTAAACATGTTTTAACAGATAGTTTCCACCCATGTAAACTCGCTATGGCGGCCATTTTTACTGTATCCAGTGTAGCCTTTTTATGAGCGATGACGTCATGACTACAACTGCCGACAAGTGAACATTAAAAGGCATGATAATCGCAACTAGTGTACATGTACTACGCAAATGCCCGGTAACTTAAAATATGCATGTAACAGTATAAATTGCTTTAAACTTAGCTCTACCCAAAACACCATGCAAGATATTCAACTGAAACTTGGAAAACATGTTGCCAGAAAAAAACGCACATGCTCAAAGAGGCCCATAACTAAGACTTTAATAACTGTCGAGTTATGCCCCTTGCTCGAAATGATACAAAAACAGACGAGCGTGTGTGTTCGCTTCGCGGTGCTCCTGTTACATGTTCATAAAGTACTTTCTAAATAACATTTTGCATGATGACTATGGAAGAGATTATCCGCCAGTGCACTCATTATGTTTTATGACATTCTAGCATGCATTTATTTAAGTATGATGTGTTTCATAATTGCAATTTTCATGTTTGCCAGCTGTGTTTTTAATCAATACGCTATTATGAAATTGCTCAGTTGTAAGGCTGCATAAATACGTTAACATGCAAAATATAGTTAGATGTTGCATTTGCTAGCTTTTAATCCGTCTTTCCCTTTAAATAAATTTGTTTTCTATTATTAAAAATTATTTGACACATTTTATTCCTACAGTATTTCAATAATTTTTATTTGCTTTCTACTACATTATTCATGGTAATTTCAGGGTTTCGAAGTTTAAATCAGAATCCATCCACTAGCTTTGTGAGCTAAAATTATCCCATTTAATCAACGTGTGTGTGTGTGTGTGTGGGGGGGGGGGGGGGGGGGGGGGGTACTGGTGAAAATGGTCAAAACGCTCTCTGAGTTTGCAACCAAAACGAAACAGCCGATGACAAATAATGACTGAACTAGGTACGCCCAAATACCAACACATTCTATTACCGTAGCAGCAAATAAGAGGAAAATATTGAACTAAAACTGTTAAATGGTTAATTGCTAAATAAAAGTTTTCTTTGCTCAAGTTGTTTACGACCACACATTACTTCGGAAATAGCGATAAGGGTAACCGTTGTGCTTTATGTTTTATCTTTTATATAATTAAACGAAATATGTCGACATGCCATCTTTGGGGATAATACTAGCACCAGTCAAATGTAACCGGCGTGGTTACCCAAGGTCCGGGGACTAGCGGGGAGGTTTACTTAAGGTCCATCCAATCCCGGGTAACATCCCCGCCCCGCGGGAACAAAATGCTGGTATAATCCCCGCCAAATGCTCCTGCACCCCGGGATACCTAGTTATGGCCCATTCCCCGCTTTTTTCGGCGCGAAAACAAAACCACCGCATTCACTCGAAACTGCGAGGCCACCAGGAATGTAAAAACACGGCCCATTTCCCCCGCTATCCCCGGTACACCTCCGGACCTTGGGGTGGGGGGTGGCGTGGTTACAATTGACTGGTGCATAAGAAGGAGATTATAAGTATGCCGCTCGAAGAGGCCCGACGACAAGGTTCTGGCACGTAGGGGACATCTAGGGCTAACGCCTTATACCAGCCAATAAGGGCCAGCTTTGGGTCAGATTGACCAAAAAAGACTACAAGGGTCAAGGACCTCATATTTTACTTTTATATGCTAGTATATGTCCGTGTGTGGACTTTGTTGTGTCTGTGTGTGTGCGTGTGTGTGTGCGTGTGTGCGTGTGTGTGTGTGTGTGTGTGTGTGTGTGTGATGCAACTAGAAAAAGGTGATGTGACGCCCGAAGACAGGAACGTAGGGGACATCTAGTGCTTACACCTGGTACCAGCGAATAAGTGTAATTGTGTGTATGATATACAGACGCACAACCATACCTGAATACACAATTTACTAGATTCAGTAGCATTAAACTTTGATCGTTCATTCAGTTGTGATTTATTGAAGGGATTAATCGCCAGTTCACCCATTATGCTTCATAACATTCCAATTTCCATTTTTCTTTTGCTAAAAGCAATTTGATGTTAGATTTTGGTTAACTAGCTAGTGTGTTTCATATCTTATAAAAATAGAGGTGTTTTGAAATATTATTTTGTTAAACGTCAATCGTTATTTTTGCACTTGTGTTTGTTTTCCGATTGTCATAATTAATATATTTTCTCTTAAAATGTGTCTAAATATATACATGTTTATGTTAAATATGTTATGGTTTAATGTTTAATTTAAATTTAAATAAAAGAAATAAAAGAAATAAAATAAAAGGAATAAATAAAATAAAATAAATAAAATAAATAAATAAAATAAATAAAATAAATAAAATAAATAGATAAAATAAGTAAATAAAATAATAAAAACTATTACATTATAAATTTCATATTAAAACATATTATAGTTAATCCAGTATACATTCGTACATACACTCGCCCCTACCTGCAACATTGGATATGGACGTGTAAACGGCCCCCACCAGCGCCGTGCTCGACTGCGTCCCGTTGTAGCGGTCCAATAAAACGTTATGGACGAGCCCAACGCTGTAGTTTGTCCCGCCTACCACAAACAGCGAAACGAAACTGGCGACCAGAACCACCCATGACCAGGGCGAGTCCAAGTCACGAAATCTTTCAAGATTCTCCATTGGTCACTCACAAGATGCAAATTGTTGTTGTAAAAATCGAATCTTATTCCATTCCGCTATGACGTCACTCACTATTTACGCACTAGAACAAACATCACCGTGTCTTATCATTACAGTTACTAGGAGAAGTGGTTTAAGTACCGTTGTTATGTGGTTGACTAACGGTGTTTTGCAGTGGCAAAATGATCAGAGGTAAGGAATCGATAAAATGAAATGTTTTTTCTTGCATACGGAGGTGTTTCCTGTCATGTGACCAGTGCTGCAAAAAAATCCGTCTTACACCCCCATGTAAGATGAGTCACGCGCAACAACGCGCCACTTCTTATTTCTTTTATTGTATGGTCTATGAAAAGTATATTAAGCCATTTCAATAAAGCGCAATGAAATATATAAGTATGCAAGACTTTTAATAAAAACTGAAAATAAATAACCGTTAATACTTGAGTTTTAGAGGAACTACTTGACGTCAAAACTGGTTGAAAATTACTGCGCTTTATGACGTCAGTAAACAACGTCGCACGCGCTTTTTGGTGAAATATACAAAAAAATCGTTTTCTACGTCAATTTTTTCCACAAATAGATAATTATAGAAAAAATATCAAACATGTTTATACGGTCCGGACCGAAAATTCCGACCCTCGGGCACGCTGCATGGCCGGTAACTAGGCAAGCCTCGTTACAGGCTTACGCGCGTGCCCTCGGGTGGGATCTTTCCATCCGTACCGGAAACACATGCTATATACTTATAGTCCTTCTCACAAGGAAAGATAGAAGATGACTTCATATTATTCTTGATTCTATATATGTATTTGGATTCCTCCTCACTGTAAACATATAGTCATTTCCTCAATCATTCGGGGAAAAACACGCTATTTATGAGGCAAGTTAGATCCTTGATCATAAAAAACTATGACCGTGACCTTCAATACAGCTTCTGACGTAACAAAAATAAAATTTGTGCTATATTTATATGACAATATTTGTTATACTCTAACACGAATTAAAAGAACTTGACCGGTATTTATAAAACATCTTTATTCATTTCTTAACTGAAGTCGATTTCTTAAAATTTTCATTGTCTAATTAAAAGACATCTATAAGTATTTGTTTTCTAAAGCATAGAAATATGCAATTAAATCAATGAAGATAAAGTATATTAGATAATATTAAGTTATTATATCATATGATCAGTTCGATACTTAACGTAAGAAATTGGCTTAAGATAGGAAATGACTCAAGATGTTTTATGAATACCAACCCAGGTTATCAAATTGGTAATCCCTTCACTAGGACTCTGAACAAGAGGGCATAACTGGGAAATTCGGAGTTCTCGTTAATGGTTAAAAGCTCAAGACAGCTATCCTCCGTGTATATGTGTGCCTTACGACGGCCACGTCATTCCATGGGGTCCATTTTAAGTGATCTAGGGTATCGCGCCCTGATCTGGGCATATTCCATTCTGTTTCTTTAATAGTTGTTATCTAGATGTGACTGGAAATTGCTGTCACTTAAACTCATGCCACTTATGACATTTAAATTCCCTTTGAGTTGTAATAGCACACATGTCAAGTCATAAAGCACCGATGGAGTGAAGTTGTAAATGGTGATACCTTCAAAGCTGCACTCTCACATATTGACAGTTTTGGCATGTGATTTAATATTTTATTTAGAATCAGCTGATTTTTGCATCAATGCCTTCAATCCAGTCATATAAGATAACTCACAATAGAACAGAACTTAATTGTCCGGAAACTGCCGAAACATTCATTTTTTCTTAAATCGTAACCAACGCTATTAGCCATAAAACAAATTTTCGAACAGTATTATGAAAAATTGCGATCTAATATTTTGTAAGAAGTCTTATATCACTGTTTTTATGTGCACAAAAGTTGGCTTATTCCAAAACAAACAAAAAAGTTGTCAAAAGTGGCTATCTGTGAGAGTGCAGCTTTAACAACAATTTAACACGTAATATAACGCAGTTTAAAGTGGTGCAACTACAAGATTTGGCCAAGTAACTCTTGTTGCACCCTTTTTTACTTTTCATTTTCTTAATAACTTATATAAACTGTCTTACCTCTGGTGAAGTTTTCCGGCACAAAACGGCATTATTCCACCACTTAACTAACGTTACTTGCACCATTTTACATTGCAACGATTTAACACGGTGTATATCAGAACTTTATTTGTTACACCAAAAAATAAAAAGTTGTCAAAAGTGGCTATCTGTGAGAGTGCAGCTTTAACAACAATTTAACACGTAATATAACGCAGTTTAAAGTGGTGCAACTACAAGATTTGGCCAAGTAACTCTTGTTGCACCCTTTTTTACTTTTCATTTTCTTAATAACTTATATAAACTGTCTTACCTCTGGTGAAGTTTTCCACCACAAAACGGCATTATTCCACCACTTAACTAACGTTACTAGCACCATTTTACATTGCAACGATTTGACACGGCGTATATCGAAACTTTATTTGTTACACCTAAGCCAATAACACTACTAGATCAAGGCTGTTTGGTGATTTGGCATAATATCATACATAATAATTCACACACTATTGAAAACAACATTGTATTCCAAACAGAACCTATACACTTAAAGCGAGCAATATTGAAAAAGTATTACAACGATTTTGCACTAGCGACGCATAAGTTATATTCCCCAACAGCATCATAATCAATCCGCATCAAGTCGCCTTTACATGTTAAAACACATGTACACAAAGATGATGAAAAGCAATCATTCAGAGAAACATCAGGTCGATGCCACCAGCAGTAAAGCTGCTTCTCTTTTCATGCGAAATTGCATTTTGAAGTGAAGTAGTTATGTTAATGTATGTTGGATAATAACAATACTCAGCCAAGCATGTGCGTTAAGTACTCATCAAACGACGGAGAAACACATTAAATTAATGGACAAATTCTCTCATTTAGTACAGTATTGCATTCATGCCTCAAAATGTAACTCGTACGAGCACGGTAATATTTAATTAATGCAAACAATATTGAAGGATTCATTTTCATGGTTATGATCCATATCTATGACCTATTTCTTGTGAACTTGCCCACAAATATAATACTTTGATGGGACGCACTCTTCTTCACCCATTGATATCACTGCTCACATGTGGAATATCAATTTTCCGGAACGAGGAAGTCATAACCATTCTTCCGGCCATTAAAAATGAAACTTGTTTTTGCTATATACATAGTTTATAAGATAGTATTCATACATTGTTGTATCACTTTGAGAAGGTTGAAGTACTTGTTTGTATTTAAAGTACGTATGCAAAGTATGTATTTGAAGTCTGTATTTACAGTAAGAAATGGTTTGGTGCAAAACAATCGCGTACCCTTTATTTAAGTGCATGCTAACAATCTTAACCCTTTTTAGTGGTCTACATAATATTGTGTAAACTATCCACTTAGACCTTTTATATCTACCGCTTCACCTGATTAAAATCAATTTCGACTGACTGCTGATTTACTGAAATAAATGAATGTGTTTGCAAACACGAAGTATACAGCGTTCTCGTTTGACAAAAAAGTATATTGACCATTAAATACAGTCACAGTATTATACTAAGTGCTTACATAATAATGGAATTATTTTTACAGAACATTACACAAATTAGTTGTTATTTAAACGTGTACGAAATTAAACCCAGCATGTTAAAAAGCACATTAACCTTTGTAAATTCATGTTACTAAACTTTACATTAGAGTTTATTTTCCTCTAATGCTTTAAAATAACTTAAAAGTTTACCTGAATGCACTCTAAGTTAATTTCAATGTACTTTCTGTTTAATTTGAATGATATACGTTTAATGAACAAAACTTGACACTTGATACCGATAAAACAATCTTCAACATCATGCAGTGGCGTAGCTACATATAGGCCTTGTAAGCCTGGGCCTACAACTTTTTTGAAAAAATTAAAAAAATAAAAACCCCAACATGCAATAAAACCTAATAGCTACTCGAACACTTTGAACTACTCAAATTCTGTTTTATTATAATCAAAGTTTGGTGTTCATTTAAACTACGTGTAGGGTGTATGGCTTGATTTTAAAGTAATAATTGCAACTATAACTAACTGTGTGGAATTCACAAAGTCCCAAAACTCACATAGAACCATCGGGCCTACAAGTTTTTTAGGCCTAACTACGCCCCTGACATGTGATTGTAATTGTTCATTTTTGGTTTTCTGAACGATGGAGTCGAAGGCCGGGCGCAGCCCAGCGCCGAATTATCGTTTAGAAAAAAATAAAAGATTTGCTAACCTTTTTAGTGTTAAGCACCAAATGCTTATCGAATGCCTCTAAACTTTCCAATGCGCGTATTGGAGCTTCTAAATAAATCACATAATAAACAAAAATCACATAATAAACAAGTTAATGACCTGGAATAGAACTTTGGCGTTTTTTCCCAAACGGAAATTAGGCGGTTGTAATCAGTAAATTGAACTTTTGTCTTTTAAGTGAGTAAATGTGAATCCGTCCGTCCCTAAGTCATGCCCCCTCTAACGTCGATTTCTGGATCCGCCACTGATACTAATAAGAAAAGGATCTTCAATATACGTTCATAGACTGACAAAACAACTATACATACATATCACAATAAAAGAAGGATCAATACGGCATTTCAATAAAGATTATAAGAGACTAATCATACAAGCGATAGCTTAACTTATTATGAACTTAAATTCTATCTGTTAAGACTATTTTTCTTTACAAATAATCAATAAGTTAAGGATATTGTAAATTACTATAAAAAACATTGACGTTTTATTTAAATTGATTATTTCGTTAACATTTGTCCGATACGTCAATGCATATTAATAAGAGTAAAACTGACATGAGTTCGTTTATTTAGAATAGACAGAAAACAAACATAAACTTATGTAATACTATCATTTCGGCCATCTAAATTAATATTATATATTTAACAACGTGTGTATATATAAGTACATGATTCCTAAAGAAGGTACGTTAAGCGAGAGCTGTGGGCTTGACAATAAAAGTTATTGTTTCATTAATATTGGGACTGGAGGGGATCAGTTGCCAATACTATAATTAAAACAATCTTAATAGACTTATTAAGTATCTGACCGCTTAATTAAAACAGTTTTCCATTGTGTGTTAAAAGCCAGTGGTCAAGATTATTGTATTTCAAAGGATTTAAGATTTAAGATTCAACTTATTTATTAAGTAACTTAAACACAAAGTGCTCCTCAATACATGATAGATATAATACATTCAATAAAACATATATACAACGATAAAATGATAGGTTTGAAATCTCAGACATGAGAAAAGAGCTGATAATCAATATTTTAACATAAAACTTTAACATTAGATACTTTAACATTACTCTAACGTTTCACTTATACAGTGAGGATGGACTAACAACTAATTAGTAAATATTTATATAATAATTTTCATGATGAAAGCTAGATTTCCAAAGGTTTATTATGGTATGCAAAAAAGCCAAAATGTAAACCTTTAATAAAGATCATGAAACGATATTTACAATTTGTTATGACGACGTTCAAATGCTTTAGAAATAAATTTGCACAAATAAAGCTGTTCGGAATAATTCGTACCTTGCATAACATCAATAAATTTAATCATACTAGACCTAACGATATATTTTCTTCTCAAATACATTCTACGTAAATCATCATATACATCACAAACACAAACAAAATGAAACTCATCTTCAATGTAACCATTATTACATATGGTGCAATAACGTTCTTGATGATCAATCTGTTATTTCCATAACGCCCAGTTTCACTACGTAACTGGTGAGACGAGAGTCTCAATTCAGTAAGAGGAATTCGATACTTTGAAGAAAATTTATCCAGATACATAGAGCGTTCGAAAAAAGTTTTAAAATGTTTGTAAGTACACAAGACTGGGCTGTTATGTATAGAATTATACCAAGATTGTTTAAATTGATCAATAAGGCGTTCTTCAAAAACTAAATAAAACGTGTTCACATCGACACAGCTAGGGTTTATCCAAACATTTGAAAAAAAAACAACAGTTGTGTTAATCAAATGAGACGATAAAACGTCAATAGTTGCAATGAAGTATTCATTTAACAATTTGTCACCGGCGAAAGCTTTAAAGGACTCTGAAGTATTAGTGGTATTCTTCATTGTTCAATTAATATACCAGGTGCAGGCTTAAAAACCTGTCCAGATTTGGGATACACGTATGTTGTTATTGTTAGACTTCAAGTGATAAGAAATCACGTGCTGGTGACATGTGACTGGTCTAGTATATAGCGGACTGGACAGCGACGGAGAGGGAGAGAGTTTAGGCTTGAAAGCAGAAACATCTTTCTTGATTTATTTAGAAATTGGTTGAATATTATACTAATAAAATTTGAGCTTGGAAAAGAAGTTCGTTTATTTCAAATATTACAACGTACGATAATTCGAAGTACTACACTTATGTGCAAAATTGGAAATTAATGATGTTCCAATGTAAATATATTTCAAAGAATTATATCATCCAAAAAAATCTCTCAGATAATTGGAATTTCTAGCAACGGGTTTCATGAATACTGTTTTTATGACATTATATTTTTCATAAAAGCATTTTTATATTAAATAATATATTCTGTGCATTCTTCAATTTGAAATTCACTAGGGTTGTCTTATTCCACGTAAAATCCAGTTAGTTTAAAAATAGCGTCAGTTTATTTACATGTATTAATTACGTCACTTTTACATGCTAAATATAAACACTTCATGGCTTCCCATAAGAACGGATATTGCAAAGAAGCGGAAAACTGCTGCTCAACTGAAACAGTGAAATAAGTTTTGCGTTTATTTTATTTCCATGTTAAATGATGTGTTATCGGCGTCATATCGGTCTCATACTAGCTCATATTGACAACTCTAGACTTTTAATTTTAGGAAATACTGTATTTGCCAATTAGGGACCAACTGGTGTCTAGTCCCTTTAATGAACGTTCTCCAAAGGTTACTTGTGATTGAATGTTTTCATTAGGAGCTAGAATTATTATCGAAGCAGAGACTTATACGCATCTTGGAATACGGACTTAAATGTTTCATGTCTAAATAATTCATGAGAAAATGCATGGTATTTAATATCTGAAGACAATTATTAGTGGAATATATCCCAAATCATTATCTCCAGTTAAATTTAGGCAATACTAGTCTGGTTCCCTGCTTACTGATATTTCATACAGTACGTCAGGCAACGGCCAATAATGGCGGCGCCCAGTGGACGCTATAAGGTTACCATTTATTTTACTTTTGTTGATCAAGTTAATATAACAACGGCATTTGAACACTATTTATATGTAGAATATAATGGTACACTCGAGTTTCGGTGATCACTTGTCTGGAAAGAAATATTTTGACTTGAGTGAAGTTTACTTAATTCGGACGTTGTGTATTTTCGGATGATTGTCAAGTGGAAATGAATGCCTTATATGACTTCACCTTTTGCTATTATGACTGATGATTAAAATGAGAAATTTAAATGAATAGTGGAACAAGTAAATATAATTTAAACACTGTATTTTATTTTATTGCATGATTTGTTTGGTTGCATAAAGATTAAATGGTTTATGTTTCAGATTTCCCGGTTCTGGTGTTGGAAGAAGTTTGCTGTTCAATGACTTACATCACCTGATTTAAACATTCTTATTGACAAGTGTGTCAGTTTATTTGCATTTGTCGTAAGAGTTTTCTTTCTGGGTGTGTAAGCTTTCACCATAGATACAGAATATAAAGCTCGCCAAACATGTTTGAACTTTCAACCTACATGAAGTGGAATACGGATGTCACAGTACAGAAAGTATTAAAAAGATGAAATTGTGACTAATTATGCCCCCACCCCCCAGGTCGGGAATAGCGGGGACTTTGACATTCGGTCCAGCCAATCCCAGGTAAAATGCCTGCCCTGGAGGGGGGGGGGGGGGGTGGCAAACTGATGGTAAAATCCCCGTGGTTACAATTGACTGGTGCATAAGTTCTCAGCTCAATTAAATTAGAAAACCCATTTTCCAATTTTAAGGCCTATAAAAATACATATGCTTTGGTTACCCGACCCTACCTAAGGAATAGGCGCCAACACTACTGCTTAATAGTCAGTTTGAAAAAAACAAAACAATGAAAAACCGAAAAAGTTTAATCGCTTTTGACTTTGTAGTTAAAACCTTAATGCTTATACAGGGAAGATAACTTTTAACACCATTATCTAATGATAAAAATGACATAAATCCTAATAAAAAGAAACCTACCCTATCTATTTCAGAAAAGGATGTAGCCCTAATCAAACAAATTTATTTAGGTCTTATCTACAGGTTAGGTCAAAATGTGTTTTGTCATTATATCTTGGACAAGTTCATTTAACCATCCATATCCATTTATTGTATCAGACTATCACTCTTAAGAGATATGACCATTGAAGTGGCAAACTATTTCTTCACAGTGTCCGCTCTCTAAATTTTAATGTTTAACATACAACCACTTATCACCAAACCTGATGTCATAAAATTAGGACAGGAGTGTTTTGTGACAGTGACAGTTAGCATCTATTTATTGTGATAGTTCTGTCCCACTTTGAACAAGTGGGTGTGCATTACTTTGCATATGCTGGTAATTCTGTCAGTAGACCAATGCTTCAAACTAGAAATGCTCAAGACTAGATTGGTCCTAACACTTGGTATAGAGATTGGTGAAGGACACAAGATGACTCCTTATTTGAGATCTTGAGGTCAAAGGAGTAGTAAGGTAACCTGAACACAGAGCTTGACAAACAACAGAATGCTTTGGCTTACTATATTGTAAGGATGTATGTATGTATTAAAATTTTCTTTTGACCTTTCGGTCAAGGATAATCCGTGAAAGTGCAAGCACTTATTTCCAACAGGGTCCTTTGTTTTTGCTGAAGGGACAGCATGCTGAAGAGATAGTTCTTTTTCAAAGAGACCCCTTGGTTCTTTTAAGTGTAAAGCACAGATACAGGGGGTACAACTTTCCTGGGTTAAACCAGTATTGAGTACACCACTTTACCAAGCACTACGCTTAAATGCCGAGCGCCAGGCAAGAAACTACTTGTATCAACTTTTAAAGTTTTGGTATGATGCGGCCAGGGATCGAACCCACTATCCCCCGCTCCGCAGGCGGATTGTTTACCACTAGGCCATACAGACGTAAGGATGACTGAAGATATGACTACCTTCACCAAACAACAAAACTAAACAAGGATTAAGGCTTGTAATTGACAACAATTTTACATTATAAGATAAATAGATTGAATCTGTGTCTTTCTGCAAGCTCGGCCGCATCAGTTGCCCCTTGGTTCTTCTGGATGGGATGTGAAGGTCGTCTAACATAACTGACTGAGCTCTCAGAACTTGACAAGAGTAAACTGAAACCAAAATAGCTTCAAATCTTAAACATATATTTAATATTAAATCATCCTCATAACAATCTGAACTGTAAAAACATAGTTTTTCACATAATTACCTTTACTGACAACTCATCATAATACGATTTGCTGAGCAGGTGGGTGTGACATAAAAGTTTTCTCCTCAAGTGAAAATATTTCCGCAAACACCAAACTTGTTAAAACATCGAGAAAGGAAAGTAATTGTATTATCTGTAATGCTTTCAATTCTTTGAAGATCTGGTTCATAAGGAGGTTAAATTCACTAAATGTAGCAGAATTTTTTTAATTATCCTAAAAATAAAACAAGAAAAGTACACTAAATCATCCTGTGGTATCTAGTCTCTGAAATCAGTAAAAGGTGCATTATGACATTAGACAGTTCTATGATTTCTTCTGTATCTAGATGAACTCACAGTCGCAAGACATACAGATTTATGTATGTCACGATGGTCAGAAATGTGTAACAGCATTACCGGTAAACTATGTAAGAGCCTTTGAAGCATAGTTACCTCATATTTGGATTTGGCCAGACGAGATATCACAACTATCCAATTCCAGCGATTTGGTCCCTAGGGTGATCTCTTGGTCTGATAGTTATAAAAGACATGTGTTAAGGTTTTAATGATGCACAAAATAAACAAGTATTTTATTCCTATGTATTACATTTTTTTTATATTTCATACAATCCTTATGGTTGCAATTGCTCAAATCAGATTGTTTAGATAGCTTAAATGGTCAAAACTGTATACTAGGTATACTAGGTTTTTAGCAATGAACTGATGTGTAGTTTTAAAATCTGATTTAAGTATGTAATAAAGAACCATTTATTGATTATAACCAGAACTATTTTCATCAAAACTTCAGGTAGAGATCAAATTCCGGACCCTCTGAATCGGCGTCTGATAAGCTGACCTCTCGGCCATTGCAACCAATACACTTAACAAATAAATGTTTTGCAGTGACATTGCTTCAGACAAGACATAAACCCAAACCAGGTCAATGAAATAATAGTAGTAAAAACTGATCACAGGGGCAGGGTGTGTTGTAATGCCATACCCCTATGGTCCTCCTTCACAATTACCAAAAAGTTAAAATTATTTCAAGGCTGATATATTAAGATTGGGGAATTGTTACTTGTCCTAAATAATAGGAATTGTACCTTTTGTGCCTCAAGTTTCTGTCTAGTCAAGAAATAACTGATATCAATTGTGTAATTATTTTCTACAGATCAAGTGTTCAAATACCGTTGTTTCATTAATGGAATCAACAAAAATAAAATAAATGGCAACCTTTAATGGCCGTTGGGCATAGCCATTTTAGGCCTGATGTTTGTCGTGAACAGCAAACGTCTTCCGACATCAGAACTAGAAACTTGGAAAATCTAAAACATAAATCCCCATTTATTTTTAAGCAAACAATCAAATCATGCAATAAATACAGTGTAATAGTTCTATTTACTTGTTCAACTATTCATTTGAATTTCCCATTTTAATCATCAGTTATAATAAGAGAAGGTGAAGTTATATAAGGCATTCATTTCCACTTGACAATCATCCGAAAATACACAACGTCCGAATTACGTAAACTTCACTCAAGTCAAAATATTTCATTCCAGACAAGTGATCACCGAAACTCGAGTGTACCATTATATTCTACATATAAATAGTGTTCAAATGCCGTTGTTATATTAACTTGATCAACAAAAGTAAAATAAATGGTAACCTTATAGCGTCCACTGGGCGCCGCCATTGTTAGTCGTTGCCTGACCCGATAACGATAGTGTTAGGGGAAGGAACTCCAGACTAAGGCAATACATGAAGCAAAAGGTTGCCTTCCGACGTAGCATTTATGACGTAATTTATCACGTGGTATACACACACTGAATTTGTAATCATACTGAGAGCGCGTTAAGGATGCGAAATTTGGACACACTAATATGAAGATGATATGCTTGGCTTAAAACGTGCTCATCTTATTTTAAATAAATTATACATGGATTCTTTCGCAGCATAAGTAAAGAGTTTGAGCTACTTGTCCTTTATATTACTCCATTTGAGACGTTTGTTGACTACCGAAAGTTGCAGTGTTATGGCCAACTATTGAGACCGTCATGTTAAACCAAGCAAAACAGATCTTTGTGTGTAGACTAATTATATAACAAAGTTTTAGTTCTACTGCAGACAAAACGTTGGAATTAATTCCGGATATATATAGGTTGTTAAGGAAATATTCATTGAAACATTTTCTTATTAAATTTGTAGGATCTGGAGGTTGATTACTGTATGTGCACAACTACTCAGATATATGTATTCAATTCCCTCTAGACAATAACAACATATTTTCAATAAATGTACCTTTTATTTTAAAAAACCTTGATGTGCATTAACTGTCCATATGCCGCAAGAATGACAAACCATTGCACAATACGGCCGTCTGACGGAGCACTGTCAAAACATGATTTTGGAAACAGGTTTGTCGAAGTGTTTGATGAAACTAATGACTTTATCAAATGTCGGTAATCAAAAAAATGCGGGGCTCTTTAAGCGACATAGGCTGCCCTTTGTTTCAGACAAAATGTTGCCTTCCGACGTAGCATATATGACGCAATTTATCACGTGATATACACAGCCTGATTGAACTAATAAAGTTTCTAGCTGCGGAACAGTGCGTACGCATATTGAAACAAGCGCCTGACGACGATGGTGAAAAGCTCAAACATGCCAGGGTTGCAAATTCTCTGAAACAAGCATTTAAATAGAAACTTGACAAGTGCGATATAGCTAAAATAATATTTTCGCGAACTTTCCATGTTCAATGTCTAGTGGGCCGATAATTTATTTTTCCGTTACACTCCAATTTATGCATAAAATTGATAAAATATCATTTGTTTCAAATACTTTACATCCTTAATAGCTGTATACTTATAATAACACTGTAATGTCACTATCTCTGGCTATGAATGTTGTTACATTCAAGCTTATTCATTCATGTTATTGTATGTTCTGTTTCGAAGTTGATGTTAATATATCACTGAATTGTGATGTACTATATTGCTATGACATGCACCCCCCTTTTGTATTTCAGGGGCGTAGCTAGGCCTAAAAAACTTGTAGGTCCGATGGTTCTATGTGAGTTTTGGGACTTTTATATGTGAATTTCACATAGTTATATATGCATTGATAGCTATAAAATCAAGTAATACACCCTACACGTAGTTTAAATGAACACCAAACTTTGGCTAAAATAAAACAAACATTTGAGTAGTTCAAAGTGTTCGAGTAGCTTTTATTTGCATGTTGGGGTTATTTGTAGCTGGGCCAATGCATGATGATGTTGAATTGTTTTTATCGGTATCAAGTGTCAAGGTTTGTTCATTAAACGTATGGCAACAAATTGAATAGAAAGTGCATTGAAATTAACGTAGTGTGCATTCAGGTGAACTTCAAGTTGTTGTAAAGCATTAAAGGCAAAAAACCTCTAAAGTAAAGTTTAGTAACATGAATTTACAAAGGTTTAAGTGCTTTTTAACATGCTGGATTTAATTTCATACACGTTTAAATGACAATTAATTTGTGTAATTTTCTGTAAGAATAATTTCATTCTTATGATTGCACTTAGTATAATACTGTGACTGTATTTAATGGTCAATATACTTTTTTGTCAAACGAGAACGCTGTATACTTCGTGTTTGCAACTACATTAATTTATTTCAGTAAATCAGCAGTCAGTCGTAATTGATTTTAATCAGGTGAAGCGGTAGATATAAACAGTGTAAGTTGGTAGTTTACACAATATTATGTAGACCACTAAAAAGGTTAAAGATTGTTAGCATGCACTTGCACAAAATTAATGGGTTCGCGACTGTTTCGCATCAAACCATTTCTTTTTGTAAATACGTACTTTAAATACATACTTTACTAACGTACTTTAAATATATACTTTACAAACGTACTTTAAATACATACTTAACTAACGTACTTTAAATACATACTTAACTAACGTACTTTAAATACATACTTAACTATCGTACTTTACATACATTCTTTACTAACGTACTTTAAATACATACTTTAAATACCTACTTAATTAACGTACTTTAAATACGTTTTACATACATATTTTACATACATACTTTACAAACGTACTTTAAATACGTACTTTACATACATATTTTACATACGTACTTTACAAACGTACTTTAAATACCTACTTAATTAACGTACTTTAAATACGTACTTTAAATACATACTTTTTGATGTTATGAATGCAAAACTGTACTAAATGAAAGAATTTATCCATTAATTTAATGTGTTTCTCCGTCGTTTGATGAGTACTAAACGCACATGCTTGGCTGAGTATTGTTATTATCCAACATACATTAACATAACTACTGCTCTTCAAAATATAGTTTCGCATGAAAAAAGATGCTGCTTTATTGCTTGGAACATCGACCTGATGTTTATCTAAATTATTTATTTTCATCATGTCTGTGTATATGTGTGTTAATATGTAAAGGCGACCTCATGCGGATTGATTATGATGCTGCTGTTTGGGGAATATAACTTATGCGTTGCTAGTGCAAAGTCGTTGTAATACTTTTTCAATAATACTCGCTTTAAATGTATAGGTTCTGTTTGGAATACAATGTTGTTTTCAACTGCGTGGGAATTATGATGTATGATATTATGCCAAATCACCAAACAGCATTGATCTAGTAAACAGCCTTGATCTAGTAGTGTTATTGGCTTTGGTGTAACAAATAAAGTTCTGATATACACCGTGTCAAATCGTTGCAGGAATAAAATGGTGCTAGTAACGGAAGTTAGTTGTAGAAAAATTAACAAGAGGTAAGAAACGTTGTTTAATTGAGAAAATGAAATGTCAAAGAGGGTGCAACAAGAGTTAGGGTTACTTGGCCAAATCTGGTAGTTGCACCACTTCATAATGCGTTGCATCTCGTGTTAAATTGTTGTTAAAGCTGATATTTCTCAGATTGACAGTTTTGCAACTTTTTGTTTGTTTTTTGTTTTGGAATAAGCCAGCATTTGTGCGCAGGTCTTGAACCAGTGATATTTTAGTATTTAAGACTGCCTACAAAATATTAGATCGCAGTTTTTCATAAAACTGTTCGAACATTTATGTTTTATGGCTAATAGGGTTACTAACGCTTTAAGACAAATTAATGTTTCGGCAGTTTTTCAGACAATTGAGGTCGGTTCTAACGGTAATTATCTTAATATGACTGAATGGATAGCATTGATGCAAAAATCAGCCGATTCTTAGACAAAAACAAACGCCGAAACTGTCAATATGTGATAGTGCAGCTTTCGGCTATTGGTGCGTTATGACTTGACATATGTGCTATTACAACTCAAAGGGAATTCAAATGTCATAAGTGGCATGAGTTTAAGTGACAGCAATTTCCAGTCACATCTAGTTAACAACTGTTAAAGAAACATAATGTAATATGCCCAGACCAGGGCGCGATACCCTAAATAATTTGGAATGGATCCTTGGAATGAGGTGGCCGGTGTAAGGCACAAAGACACGGAGGACAGCCGTCCCGTGCTTTTAACCAGCACCGAGAATTCCAAACATTTCTCAGTAAGGCACTCTAATTCAGAGCCCAGTTAAGGGAGTACCAATGTGATAACCTGTTCCTTCAGTAATAGTTAAATGGCATAAAGTGAATTCTTAATTATTAAGAATGGTCGGAGTGAGCGTAGCGAACGAGTCCTTCTTAATAATAAACAATCACTTTATGTAATCTAACTGTCTTAGAATACACCCTTATTGGATGGTACATTGTCGACGCATATCTGAAGCTGAGAGTGTGTATCGGATGACTGGCAACAGGCGGACCTTTAAACACGTGCGAACGTTAAAATTCTTAATGATGAAGTCTACTACTTACTGGTTGCCTATCTGCAATCTCATTGGTTGAACATGTAGGTTGTATTCTAAATTATGACACTTATATAGTAAACAGTGTCATAATATAGTACATAAATTATTTTTGTGACGTCAGAAGCATAGTACAACCCGATATCGGCGATGAGTGCGTTTAGTCCCACGAGGATATTGTTTGAAAATTGTTTGAAAATGACGAATGTGAAAAATTGAGAATGAAAATTGAGAATGAAAATTGAGAATGAAAATTGAAAATGAAAATTGAAAATCATCAGAGAAAATGAAAATTGAAAATCATCAGAGAAAAAAATGAGCGTCTTGGTATCAGATACAAAAACAAAGTAATTTATTTCAAGTTTTTATTTTTTATTTTGTGAAACAAGATAATTGTCACAATCAATCGAAAACTTTCTTCAACCACGTCAGGGTTAGCCGGCCAAGATTGCAAGATTTTCAAATCGGTGGAAGAAACATGACAAACAATAGTTTCTCATTCGCACTTTTGGTGGCGTTCCATCAGCCTTACAATCATTACAGTACCACACATATCGAAAACAGTTTTGGCAGTAGCCAGCTGGAGGGAAAATGTTCAAAAGATCATGTCGTTGACAAGGTTCTAACGTAAAGACTCCAGCACAACACAATTGGCATTCCCAACAGAATGTTTTGAAATAATCATTGTACTGTAGTCCAGCAAACCCAACGATGTCAGTATATCGTTTTGCCATAGTTAGTGAAAAGTACAGTCACTACTGTATGTTTAAATAGTTTGAAGTACTCTAAAAAGCGTATACATTATTTCTCGAACTTGCATTCAACAACTTTGCAAACCAATGTTAGAAATTTGAGCTAACTAGCGTATTGCGGCTGTCTACAGCATAACTGTGTGAATCAGAACTGGTAGTGTTTGAGTGATTAGCACAGTTCACCTTACCGGAAAATGAAATAATCAGGAAGCAAAAATACAAATAATTGTTTACGATTTATTCATAAATTTGATATTTTCCGATAACAACAGTTCGGCAAAAATAACATTTACTAGTTTTGATTGAACATTCATGACAAGTCAAATGACCACAAGGCGTAAATACAATACACTTTTTGTCCGTAACACAAATTTGACAAATGTTTTTTTCATCGTTTTTTAAGTGCAACTCCTTTTGGATGCTTGTCTCTCTGCTAAGATGATTGCAAAGAAGATCTCCGAGCGTTGATACTTTTCGAAATATCTTGGATACCGATCGGATTTCGGATAAAATGTCAATAGCCTTCTCCCTGCCACAACGTTCTGATATTGTGTTCAACTCAATTCTGTAGTTTTTTAAGTCACGTTTCATTTTCCTTGCCAGTTGTAACACATCTCCAGATCTAATTTCTGGTTGGCTCATCTTGCTAGGAGTTTTTTTTGATGAAACTATTTTGTAAAGTGATTTTACAATTTTACGAATTAGTGGCGAAAGTTTTCTCAAGACGCCAGATACGTGTCTGCTGTTGTTAACTACGATAGTCTTCATGTGCAACAATTGAGTTTCACTGTGTTGCATACGATCTACCAACTGTTTTACCAAGTTAAAAGTTGCGTCTGACATGGTTGACATCAACTGAATAAATGAATAAATGAATGATACTCGAGTTATAAGAGCTTACAATTATAATGCAATAATAACACTGAATTATTTTGTTTCTACCACTATGCGAAGGATTACAATTTTGAAAAAAATCATACCATTTTTGATAACATGAGATGAAATCAAAAATTGCTTTATCGTGAACTTGAAGTGGTCACTCCCGTTTGAATAACAATTGATAATTTCTCATGATAAAAAAGTTACAAATAACACAACTAATGCTTCTAATTTCAGTTTCTGTTTTATTCAATATGTAAGCCGATAACAACGTACAAACATACATAGCATTGAAAACATATCAATATACATAATTATACATAAAACATTTGCTTTCATGAAATCAAACACAAGCAAAAGTTTACAATTGTTATAATGTCAAACATTCAATGTAAAAAGTATTTTTGTTATGTAATGTGGTCACTCCCTGTTTTTCATCCAGACTTGTGACTGGCATTGGTCAGGTTACCCACCGCACAAACAAGATCGGAAAATGGTAACTCTGAGCCAGAAACCTATTTTCCTAGTGTCATACACTACGCAAAATCAGCACCCATTAGAGGCCTTCCAGGCGACCTTCTACAATTTGTTACACCTATAATGTAGAGTGCTGGACTACTCGGGTGTAACAAACGGGGTATTGCTAACTCGTTGTAGGTACAACGCCGAACAAGTGATGTCTGATACAAGAAGGCCTGTACTGGGGCAAGAATCGAGTGCCTCAGCCGCATTGTCCGATCAAAGAAGGGATTTCTGCGATCAACTTCAAGTACCTCAACCACAAGCTAGGCTCGAAAACTCGTAGACTTATTTCTCTTTTGAGCTAAGAGAAGGCTACAGAGTTCACTTTCAAACATACCTCTTAAGCACATAGAGGCAAGTTTGCTTGCTTTACTTGCAGGTAGGAAATGCTGACTATGATCTGAGAAAGCATTTCCTTTTATGTATCGCAACTTATGAGCAAAGAAGCGATTGTTTTAGTAAGAGCGAGATCGGAAAACGGTAACTCTGAGCCAGAAACCTATTTTCCTAGTGTCATACACTACGCAAAATCAGCACCCATTAGAGGCCTTCCAGGCGACCTTCTACAATTTGTTACACCTTTAATGTAGAGTGCTGGACTACTCGGGTGTAACAAACGGGGTATTGCTGACTCGTTGTAGGTACAACGCCGAACAAGTGATGTCTGATACAAGAAGGCCTGTACTGGGGCAAGAATCGAGTGCCTCAGCCGCATTGTCCGATCAAAGAAGGGATTTCTGCGATCAACTTCAAGTACCTCAACCACAAGCTAGGCTCGAAAACTCGTAGACTTATTTCTCTTTTGATCTAAGAGAAGGCTACAGAGTTCACTTTCAAACACACCTCTTAAGCACATAGAGGCATATTTGCTCGCTTTACTTGCAGGCAGGAAATGCTAACTTTAATCTCAGAAAGCATTTCCTTTTATGTATCGCAACTTATGAGCAAAGAAGCGATTGAATTTTGAATTTTGAAAAAAAACTGAGGCAGCGCTAAAGGCAACTACTCGACAGGGCACACTTAGGACTAGCGCCCCATTCGCTTCGTCCACTCTCTATGCATGCACTAGCGTACAGAAAAGGGGTACTCGTGAGCATAGAGGTTGCCACTCCCTATTTTTCATTGCCTGTAGCGCGACATGATGACCATGAGCGGTTCCTAGTATTGGTACTGTACATCACCTTACACCAATACTAAGCTGGTCTAACGACACCTCCATACTCATGGTAGCCTCTCAAATTTTACTTTTGCCAAAATGTTTTTGCGAAGTTGACAAAATCATTGCATTGCATCCAAGACCGTAGCATATTGAGCAATGAGAAACAAATCTCGTCGAAGCTATACTTCTATGCTCATGCTACCAGACGCAAATAACAAATCACTTGCCAAAATCGCTTTTTGTATATGATCTAATGGCTATCACAGAGAATGATCGTATTCGTCAGGCGATGTCAAAGTGATCGACAACATGAGCTGGCCAGACTCAAGAGCGAAAAACTATGAGGTATCGCGACATACGGTTCTCATGTTCAAACCAGAAGGTCAAAAAACCTCTCAGATATTTTCTCTGTATCTCTGATGCACCAAGTTCATAGTGCGAGGAGAAATCTGAGAAGTTCAAACCCACTTTGGGCTCCCAGCAGACTAACAGCACTTCTGAGCTAAGAGCTTGCTACTGGAATGACGAATATTGAAAAATGTCGAGCTTATATACCCGATGGCCAAAATTAATGCGCATCGCATTATAATTGTGCATAAATGGTTAGGACTATTTTTTTTACCGTTTTTATTTATACGCTCATATGAAATAGTTCCAGAATTATCACTTGATTCCGCATTATTATTGTACAAATGGCTCGAGATTTTGAAATCTGTGAATGAAGTAGTTTTTCTATGAAGATTATGTGATATCAGTTTCAGCAAAATATCATTTTTTTCAAGTTTCATGGACTTGGTGGAATTTGTGCATATAGCTTATGATTGTGAGATCTGTGAGATTTGCTGCAAATGTCGATTTGTTGAATTTGATCATTATGAAGATTTTATTTTTTTCATGAAATCTTGTGTGAACGCCAGTTTCAGTAAAATATCAATGTTTCATGTTTCATGGACTTGGTGTTTTTTGTGCATATAGCTTATGATTGTGCGATTTGTAATTTTTTGAGATATTTGCATGAGCCTATAATTTTTTTCAACATTATGAAGATTTTATTTTTTTCATGAAATCTTGTGTGAACGCCAGTTTCAGTAAGATATCAATTTTTCAAGTTTCATGAACTTGGTGTTTTTTGTGCATATGGCTTATGATTGTGCGATTTGTAATTTTTTGAGAGATTTGCATGAGCCTATATTTTTTTTCAACATTATGAAGATTTTATTTTTTTCATGAAATCTTGTGTGAACGCCAGTCTCCGAAAGATATCAATTTTCATGTTTCATGGACTTAGCTGCATGTTTTGTGCATATGGCTTATGATTGTGAGATTTGTAATTTTTTGAGAGATTTGCATGAGCCTATAATTTTTTCAACATTATGAAGATTTGATTTTTTTCATGAAAATCTTGTATGAACGCCAGTCTCAGAAAGATATCAATTTTTCAAGTTTCATGGACTTGATGCTGCATTTTTGTGCATATGGCTTATGATTGTGAGATTTGAGAGATTTGCTGCAAATGTCGATTTGTTGAATTTGAACATTTTGAAGATTTTATTTTTTTCATGAAATCTTGTGTGAACGCCAGTTTCAGTAAAATATCAATTTTTCATGTTTCATGGACTTAGCTGCATGTTTTGTGCATATGGCTTATGATTGTGAGATTTGTAATTTTTTGAGAGATTTGCATGAGCCTATATTTTCTTGAATAAATGAAGCCTATATTTTTTTGAATAAATGAAGCCTATAATTTGTTTTTGAAATCTTGAGATCTCTCGCTAATTTCTAGATTTTCAACATTATGAAGATTTGATTTTTTTCATGAGACCTTGTGTGAACGTCTCTGAAAGATATCAATTTTCATGTTTCATGGACTTGATGCTGTATTTTTGTGCATATGGCTTATGATTGTGAGATCTGTAATTTTTTGAGAGATTTGCATGAGCCTATGATTTTTTGAAAGATTTGCATGAGCCTATAATTTTTTGAATAAATGAAGCCTATAATTTTCAACACTATGAAGATTTGATTTTTTTCATGAGATCTTGTGTGAACGCCAGCCTCAGAAAGATATCAATTTTTCATGTTTCATCGACTTAGCTGCATTTTTTTGTGCATATGGCTTATGATTGTGCGATTTGTAATTTTTTGAGAGATTTGCATGAGCCTATAATTTTTTGAATAAATGAAACCTATAATTTTCAACACTATGAAGATTTGATTTTTTTTTCATGAGATCTTGTGTGAACGCCAGTTTCAGTAAGATATCAATTTTTTCAAGTTTCATGGACTTGGTGTTTTTTGTGCATATAGCTTATGATTGTGAGATTTGCAATTTTTTGAGAGGTTTGCATGAGCCTATAATTTTTTGAAAGATTTGCATGAGCCTATAATTTTTTGAATAAATGAAGCCTATAATCTTTTTTTGGAATCTTGAGATCACGCGTTAATTTCTAGATTTTCGACAATATGAAGATTTTAATTTTTTTCTCATGAAAACTGGTATGAACGCTAGTTTCAGAGCACAAATGTTGAAGGTATGGCTTATGATTGTGAGATTTGTAATTTTTTGAGAGATTTGTATGAGCCTATAATTTTTCAACAATATGAAGATTTGATTTTTTTCATGAGACATTGTGTGAACGCCAGTCTCAGAAAGATATCAATTTTTCATGTTTCATGGACTTAGCTGCATGTTTTGTGCATATGGCTTATGATTGTGAGATCTGTGAGATTTGCATGTGCCTATAATTTTTTGAAAGATTTGCATGAGCCTATAATTTTTTGGGTAAATGAAGCCTATAATTTTTTTATGAAATCTTTAGATCCCTCGTTAATTTCTAGATTATGAACATTATGAAGATTTGATTTTTTTTCATGAAGTATTGTGTGAAATAAAGCCTATAGTTCGTTTTTTTGAAATCTTGAGATCCTCGTCAACTTTTAGATTTTCACAATTGTTCACAATTTTTCACAATTTTCGATGCATATTTTTTTGTTGAGAGCATGAAATTACAATTCAGAGTTGCATTATTTTTGTACATATGGCTAATGATTGTGATATCTCAATTGTTTGAAAATAAAAAAGAAGCTTTTTCATACAATCTCATGTTTGATTTTTTTAAATTTCAACACAGCAGAATTTGTGAATTTGCTGTTCATGTTTTGCATTATTTTTGTACATCTGAGTATTTTTTTGAAAAATGAAAAATGTTGCAGATAAAATGTTGAAATGTTGAATGTTTGTGTGATATGTGTATTTCGAGCCATTTTTTTTGAAGTATAACGCCAGTGGCTGTTATCTTCAAGCATTAAAAGGGAAACCTAATTTTCATCGTAACCCTATTATGTGGTCCTAACCTAGTTTTATTTGTTCACAAATTTGAAAATAAAGGCAACGCCAAAGGCAGTTACTCGACAAGGCACACTTAGGAAGAAGCATCCGATTGCCTATATTTCCCCTCTCATTGTAAAGACTGTGTGGAGTGTCGGACCACGGCAATACAAAGAGGTTGCCACTCCCTATTTTTCATTGCCTGTAGCGTGACATGGTGAACATGAGCGGTTCCTAGTATTGGCACTGTACACCACCTTACACCAATACTAAGCTGGTCTAACGACACCTCCATACTCATGCTAGCCTTTAAATTACTTTTGCCAAATCATTTTGCTGAACGAAAACATTGCCACATATCAATGTTCGGTCGTTCAAGAGGAATATTTGTGATGAATGAAGTTTTGCACTTCGAAACCAAACTAAGAATGCAATGAGCCTAGTACATTCACTTGTATTTCACAACGCATCTACATTCTAACATTTTTTTTAAAAAGTGCTTGATCTTGCAATATTGATTTCAATTTTCATTCAAGCTGAACTTTATAGACATTGACAAAACAACAGGCTTGCATCTTAAACCGCCGCATAAAGGACAGCGAGAAACGAATCTCGTCGACCCATGCTGGCACGAGCAAACAAATCATTTTGTCAACAGCATTTCACAACGCATCTACATTCTAACATTTTTTTTTTAAAAAGTGCTTGATCTTGCAATATTGATTTCAATTTTCATTCAAGCTGAACTTTATAGACATTGACAAAACAACAGGCTTGCATCCTAAACCGCCGCATAAAGGACAGTGAGAAACGAATCTCGTCGACCCATGCTGGCACGAGCAAACAAATCATTTTGTCAACAGCATTTCACAAAAATGACACATTTTAAAATGCAGTGCAAATTTTGCTCTTGTACACACTATCAAAATGTTTACCATTTTACCAAGTTATGTTCCAACCAATATCGTAATCAATATGACAAGACCAAAGCTTAATAAATTTATGAATTACAAGCAGTATTACTGCTAAAATTTTGTTCAATCACAAATGTTCCTCGGTTTCAGCCGTGACCAAGTCTGGCTGTTTCTCATAAAAAAAATATAGTGAAAAAACCGTTTGACTGTGGTTTCATTGAAAAAAATCGACAGACCAAAATGTAACCAATTTTATGAAAAAAATGTGTTATCTTTCGTGAACAATACTTTGGATGGCCAAAACAAATAACAACAGTACTCACAATAGCAAACAAGACCCGCGTTACTGGGGTAAGCAAGACAGCACAAACATTAAAAGCAAACAGATAAATCAGTATTTCTCCATTTAAATTTCATTTTCGAAATGATTTACTGTATGATAAATTTTCAATGTTCATGTAAAACACGAAATACAAGTGTTGGAGAATTACTGATAAACAAAAAGCAACGGTACAAAGCACATATAATACAAACAATATTTTAAAACGAACAAGTGTGGATAGGTATCTTTTTTCAAATAAACAATGACATTTCAAATAGATCGACGAATTCTGTCTGCTGTCTTCTGTCGGATCCCCTGTGTATGGCATCTCATCTGAAAAAATGAAATGAAACGTGTAAAAGACGAAACATTCTTACATACAATAGCACATTAATGTTTACTCTGGTAAATTTTGGTTTCATTTATAACATTGGATTTTTACAAAAATGATAAATGCTTAATTTCAAAACATATTAACCATTCTCTCAGTTTTGATTTACAAATGACAGAGCAGTACACTAACAACGTGCTTAAAATTATGATTTTTTTGACAACTTTTCAATTTTTTCAAAATTTTTGACTTTGGATTTTCACCATAGCGCATTCGTTTTTTAGCTATATACTTACCAAAGCGCATTTGCGTTTAAGCGATGTAGTTTTTTCACACTGAGTACCCCCCTTATGAAACTTTTTTTTACATTGAATTTAGAACGATTTATTTGAATCTCAAAATTAAGCACACAAAGTGACGATGTACAAATATTTTGGGATGACGAGATTTTGGCTCGCTCGCCCGACCAAACTAAAAGACTTATAGATATACTTTAAGTCTTTCAGTTGGGCTGGGCGAGGTAACCAAAAAGCTCGTCACCCTAAATTATTTGTACATCGTCACCTGGTTTGCTTAAATTTGTGAGTCGATTTGTCATAAAAAGAGTAAAATGTATGATAAGATGCTTAGCATCTTCAAATAATTTGACATTCATCTTTTGGTTTGACAAATAATAAAGTGAAATGTATGATAAACTGCTTAGCATCTGTAAATAATTTGACGTTCATCTTTTGTTTTGACAAATAATAGAGTGAAATGTTTGATAAATGCTCAGTGTCATGAATCGATTTGACACTTAGCATTTGGTTTGACAACTGAAAGAATTATTTATTTGCGATTGTGTACTAGAAGAATTTGCATTGTATGACTATTTCTAAATGTCATGAACAAATAATGTCATATGGTTTGACAAAAAAGTAGATTGAAATACCATTCATTTGTGATGTTTTACACTTGTGAAATGCAGATCGAATGCATTATTTTTGTGCATATTTAATATGTAACGCATACTTAATATCATTACAAAACTTGAAAACTACAGCAATTTATGATCTGTACAATGGAGAGACTTAATCGCAAAATTAAGAGAATTGCCATTCTTGAGGCTAGACTTGCTGTACTCAAAACAGAGTTACAGTCAGAACTGGAGCAGCTGAACAACTCCAATGACATGACAATGAACTATGGTTCAAAAACATTATCACCTGTACAAACTGAGGTTGAAGACTGGGGTGACTGCGTAAGGACTTCAGAAATCATCAGCGAGGAGGACTGGGAATCTGAAGCAAACAGGCAGCCCTTCACTCTTGGTGGGACATTCTGCAAAACGAGAAAATCTACAAACTGGGAAAACAGATGCCCTGTTTGTTTCTCAAAAAACTGTGGACATAAAGTGAACAGATGTTTGTTCAGAGAAGCCGCAACTCAGTGATTTAATATTCTACATTATTGTTGTATGTACCATATAATACTGGATGAACAAGTTCAAAAACTGTTTATCATATACTACTGGATAAACAAGTTAAAAAATAAATAAGCACTTTGTATTTTACCTCGTGTTGTTTTACTTCAATGTCCCGAAACCATTTAAACGAACAACCTCCACTGAGGTCAGACCAGCCATACAGAGCTGAAAAAACAAAACATTTCTGTTGAAAAATGAAAACATCAATGAGTAAAATAAGAACAATACTTGTTCAATTTGTTTGCCACCAAAAACATGAATCTTAAATGATCTTGTTTTCCCTGCCAGATGATATACAATAAAACTTAACAATATAAGCTTTAACTCACTAATTTTCATTTACTAAATATGAACACTGGCTAATTAACTTCTATTAAGTCTTCGACCACCAAAGAATATTTGCAGTGAGTTGTAAATGCTTAGTCTCAAAACATATTAACCATTCTCTCAGTTTTGATTTACAAATGACAGAGCAGTACACTAACAACGTGCTTAAAATTATGATTTTTTTGACAACTTTTCATTTTTTTCAAAATTTTTGACTTTGGATTTTCACCATAGCGCATTCGTTTTTTAGCTATATACCTACCAAAGCGCATTTGCGTTTAAGCGATGTAGTTTTTTCACGCTGAGTACCCCCCTTATGAAACTTTTTTTTACATTGAATTTAGAACGATTTATTTGAATCTCAAAATTAAGCACACAAAGTGACGATGTACAAATATTTTGGGATGACGAGATTTTGGCTCGCTCGCCCGACCAAACTAAAAGACTTATAGATATACTTTAAGTCTTTCAGTTGGGCTGGGCGAGGTAACCAAAAAGCTCGTCACCCTAAATTATTTGTACATCGTCACCTGGTTTGCTTAAATTTGTGAGTCGATTTGTCATAAAAAGAGTAAAATGTATGATAAGATGCTTAGCATCTTCAAATAATTTGACATTCATCTTTTGGTTTGACAAATAATAAAGTGAAATGTATGATAAACTGCTAAGCATGTGTAAATAATTTGACATTCATCTTTCGGTTTGACAAATAATATAGTGAAATGTATGACACATGCTAAATATCATGAATCGATTTGACACTTAGCATTTGGTTTGACAACTGAATGAGTGAAATGTATGACAAATGCTAAATGTCACGAATCTGACACATAGCTGTAATTTTGCTACCATAATGTGAAATAAGTTAAAAGAGCAAAATCAAATCATGTTGGTTCAGTGTTTCAGTATTTAAAGTACCAAGATGAGTTAACTTTACTGTTCATTGTAAATTTGAGATTTGTTTCTGATGAAATTTGGTGAAATTACTTACTTGTTATTGACAAAGCAGAACACACTGCATATTGGGTGAGCTTCAGGTTATATAGGCTAGGTTTCTCCTCACAACTCTGAAACAAAACATTTTATCAACAAAACTGCACATATTGCTTGTTAGTTTTTTACATTTTTCATTCCATTAAAAGCATGGCTAAGTGCACATTTCATCCACATCAACAATGTTGAAATAATCCTGAAAACAAAATACTTCCTACATACAAACAGAAACAGAAAAACTGTTCACATGCAGAAGGTATTATGTTCCCAACATTTCTTATCATTCACAACAGGAACAAAATTATGCATTTATGGCATTGGTAGATATCAAACACAAACTGAAAATTTATCTAATAGCAGTTCAATGTAATAAATCAAACACAGTGTCTGTTATTAGATAAATTATCAGTTTATAAAAATTATTCCAAGCATATTTCCAAACAGACTAAGCACTGAGATTATGATATGACAGTTCAATTCATGGAATTAATTTTCAGCGATTTTACTTACTTGTAAATGTACTTTCTTGGGTACTGCCTTCAACCATTTTGATCACCAGCTTTCTGACACACAGGACGACTGCATCTGAACTGCCGTATCTGGTTTAAAAAAAATAATTTTCAACATATTTTTCAAACAAACAAATAGAAGAAGATATTTATCAATCTCGCATGATTTGCCATTTCTTATTTCTGTCAGTTTGGTCCCTAAACAAAGTTAAAATCATTCAAAATATGACATAAACAAGACAAGAGATATGAATTAACACCGCTTACTATGTTTTTCAACATATCTAGCCGAGAATTAAAGTTTCTAAAATCGGCTTCGAGAATGTTCGAAACATTCTAAAACGAGCTGGGAGCAATTTCTTTTGACATAAGTTTTTACGTAATTCAATGCACACATCGACAAAACTTGTTGGTAATATGATACATCATATATTTAGACACAATTTCTCATAAAACTTTTAAACATTCATGTCATACTTACCGCAGGAAAGCTGGAAATACGACCTTCACAATTTATTTTTCAAGATGGCCGACCAGCGCACAGCGAGAACTCTGCAATATGACGTCATACATATCACGTCATATCATTCCATGAATTGCATTATTTATTTATTTTTTAAACTTTTACGAAAATAAAGAAAATACACTCATTAAAAATAATTTAAAATTATATTAATCATGTATTATGTATCGTTTTATGAAATTAAACAATAGGAAAAAAAAAGTTTGTTCATTTTCAGAAAAACGAAATCGAAAGTAGAAATATTTTCTGAAATTGGAAATGTTTAAAACCTCGTAAAATCATTTATATCTCTTGTATATGCATAAACCCGGCTTGATTCAATCGCGAACACATTATAGAAACTATAACTACCAAGGTCGTACCTTCAAACACAGAAAATATCCCAAATTTTACACACAAAGAGTATTGTTTACATGGTTCAACCGTATCCAAGTGAATACGACAGACAACACTTTCCCTTATAATAATCAGCTCAGTATAGCTTGTACCGAAAATCGTAACATTATTCTGTGATTGTTTTACTTTATTTCATGTTTTATTTTGCTTAAGTATCGTACTTTGTAGCATTTTACGATACATTCTGTGTATCTTTGAGGAGTTATGCATAGCGATTTGCACATATATATATATGACTATATGACCATTACTCGTTTGATAACTATGAGCAAGCATAGTTGTTCTTGAAGCTTAAGTGATTCCAACTAGATTACTATAGATAAACACAATAAAACACGAACAGTTCATACATTTTATTTTGTTACTATTCATTGTCTGTTCATCACTCAATTTATTGTTAACACTGTTTTGGCACAAATTGCCTCCCACGCCTGGCGAAGAACTGGCGAAGTGCTTCGTGATTCTCATTTCTCTCTAAGTCTCTGCTACTGAGCTTTTCAACAACTTTGTAAGTTTTGTCAACACTCGACGAGTCTTCTTGCACCAAACACACCAAACAGGGGTACAGTTCAGGGCACTGATGGCTTGGGGCTTTCTGTTCTGTTTTCTCAGCATCCCCCTTGTTGAAACAAATCAAACATGGATATAGTTTCGGGCACGTGTGGATTTCAGTTGCCATATTGATGTTCGCATTCAATTGCACACTGTCCATATTTTTCTGTTTTGCACCAGACCTTCTTAGCAACTTCTTTAAACACGTTTTTATTGTTTTCTTGAAACCCATAATTTGTATATACTAGATCAGTAGGTTTTGACAAGTATGACATGAGAAGAAAATATAAGTTTTATATATGAACTATATTCGTTCCACTCATAGCATTATTTTAAGCCATGTACCATGCATTTACCTAATCGTGTCTTAAGGGCGGCTATATCAAATGTCTTTTCAAGCATGGCTAAGTATGACCATATACTGAAAGCTATTTACTGTAATCAAAAAATGTTTCGTGAACATATGCAATATTTTTGAAATTAAATGAAACAACACATGATCTGCTTATTATCATTGTATTTCGATGTTAAAATTCCATATACATTTTGAAACAACAAGATTCTGGCATCGCGTGCTAAAGCAATGGCAATACAAAAAACATCGAACGGATTTATTTGACTCGTTCTGTTTGATTCTGATGTAATAGGTACACGGGTAGCCGACTGGGTTTTTGTGTTCCGAGATAGCGCAAAATTTCAATCCTGATACCCAGTTGTAAACATCTCTTGTTCCACTTGTCTGAATAGGAGTTGTTTGCAAATGTTTCAGGTGGCGAGTGTTCCGTTTTCTCGTTAATCTTCCTTCAGAGAAAATATCAATAGCTTTTATTAGTTTTTCCTTGTGTCGTTCGGTGAACTGAAATTGATTTACTTGAATGCTTGGTTCAATTTCGTCAATTTTTACTTCCTCGTCTACGTTCTCAATGTCTTCAAAATTATCACTATCATAACAGTATCCGTCACAAACGCAGCAATTTCTCATATAACAAGCTGCCCCGTCTGGGTTGTCAACTTGCATGGATTCGATTTCGCTCGATTTTTGTTCTTCAGCATCTCGCAAATAATCTTCTGCCATCTCCATCATTTTTTCATATTCCTTGATATCATCCATGGGTTGCTGAGAAGAAGATTCGCTTTTTTGCTCGTTTTCACTTGTATTCTCACAAGGCGTTGTTTGCTGTGTCGATGCTTGACTTGACATAATTGTTTGAGAATGTGTATGACAAGTAACAAATTTCAAGCCTTATAATATGAAAAAAATAATTCACTAGTAAATCGCATTCCATGATATAAATCGAAAATAAAACTGATATTGAACTCGCTCACAATAGAAATATGACGGACATAAGCAACCTTAATTTACAAATTACCGGCTTCGTAGCGAGACTATGTATGGGTGATAACAAGCACGAGTCTACGTTCAAAGAAATCGTCTCGATACTTGACAATATCGAAAAAACATTTCTGCAAAACAAACTGGAAACGACCGAGTATCGCAAGAAATGTGGCGCACTACAGCAAAAGGTGTTCAGGTTGATCAGAGAGAACGATCGGTATAAGCAAACTCATGTGCACAACTCGAATACGGACGATAGTCAACTATTGCAGGACGAAGTTACACGCTTGACATTGAATCTGTCACAGCTGACTGCGGAAAACACTCAGCTTAAGCAAAATAACACGGCATTGGAAGACGAAGTTTTGCGCTTGAAATCTCAAACAGACAACCTGCAATCCTTAGACGAAGCTGCCTGTATGGAACTATTCAACGAAAACACTCAAGATTTTTCATGAATTACTTTACTTCTGCCACTTACAAGTGAATATTACGAAGTTCAATAAAAAGCAATTTCAAAGCATTCGTTTTTTATGTTAATATTTTGTTATCCTAAGTCTTAGAAACGCAAATCTCAGTACGTTTTGCTTAAACTGTTCTCTTGCGCTTTGCTTGATTCTGGCCAGATAATCTTTTCCTTCTGAGTTACCCAATCTTTTGTAGTAACGTTTAATGTTTCTTCTATTCATTTTTCGTGCCGGGTGGTTTATCCAACAAGCGGGACAAAAGCCGTCGTATTTATCAAAACAGCTTGGACACGCGGAATGTTCGAATGCACATTGTTTCATAACGAGCAAGCGATAGTCAATGTTACTGTAGCCTCCGCACCAATGACAAGCTCTGAAACGTTTTCCGAGTCTCTTATCATACGAAATACATTTTGAGTTTTTTTTACCGTTGTTGTGAGCCATACTTTATTTAAGAGGTTCAAAAATATTTCACTAATATAGTGTCAAGTTAATTTCATTCAGTTTATGTAATTCAAATGTTTTGACAACAGTAACATGGCAAGTCTTAACCGTTGGTGACACAATAAACTATTGTCTATATTTGCTGCGTTTTACACATTTACGAAAACACAAGACAAAGAATATTTCATTTTTTCATGTTTATTTTACAATTGAATCGTTATCTACAAAAACTTGAAACATCATAACACACTAAATGTCTCCAAAGTCATGATACTCAGAGTCCCCAGGTTCATTGTTCATAAATACGGTTTTATCGTTTCCCACATATAGCCTATGTGCTTCAACAGAAAATCGTTTAGAATCTCAGGTTCAGCATAATCGTTTGAACTGTGTCTCAGTGCTGTCCTCGCTTCTTCCGTCTCACAATACTTGATCTCTCTGTACATTTCAACGCACCTCCTGATCTGGTCTGCCTCATATTTTGACTCCTGAATAGTGTATATTTGTTCAAGTATTTTCGCAACTTTATCATGATCCAAAGGGGAAGCCGGCGAAGAATTTTCAAGATCATCGCTAAAATTCCCATCCTCGATATCGTCATCATCTGAAAGGACAAGATCCATACAGTCATTGTCCTTGTCAAACATACCAACTCTCATCGATTCGGTTTGCTGGGGGGAGGTATTGCTGTATTCTATTTTCTGTCTTTTTACAATGTTATCCATCTCACCATTTTCCACTTTTCTTTTCATTCCCGCATTGGAACTGGAATCGTTTAAATCCATCTGCGGTTTGAACATTTCATAATAATTCATGAACATTTCCTTATCCAACATATCAACACTCATCGATTCGGTTTGTTGCGGTAAGGTATTGCTGTTGTCTGATTTCTGTGTTTTTACGGTGTTAGCCATCTCATCCATCTCACAGTTCATGGCATTGGAATCATTCAAATCCATCTTCTGTCTGTACAATTTACAGTCGTCGCACTGGCAGTTATCGATACAGTCATAATAATTCAATCTGAAAAGGATACAGTCATAATAATTCAATCTGAAAAACTTACAGTCGTCACACTGGCAGTTCTCAATACAATTGCTTGTCATTATGCGTTTTGTTTAACATTTGTTGATTTCAGCAAGATATATTCAAAACCGTGGCCCTAAAATAATGCATATCTCAACATCCAGTAGCGCTTAAACTGTTTTCTTGCGCTTTGCTTGATTCTAGTCAGATAATCTTTTCCTTCTGAGATACCCAATTTCTTGTAGTATCGTTTCCTTTCTTTAATGTGTTTTAACGCTACTGGATGGCTCAACCAACAAGCAGGACAAACGCCGTTGTATTTATCAAAACAGCTTGGACACGCGGAATGTTCGAGCGCACAGTTTTTCATAACGAGTAAGAGATAATCAATGTTACTGTAACCACCACACCACTCACAACATCGAAAACGTTTTCCGAATCTCTTATCATACGAAATACTTGATATACATTTTGACATTTCGGCTGTATCGGCTGTCATAGTGTATGTTTGTGTGTTTGTATGTGTGCATGAGTTCTTTGTAGCCACCACAAATAATGGAATACAGAAAACAGGGGTGAAAATAAGGGGGGGGGGGATTTTCAACAAGGGGGGGGGGGCCTTTTCTATCAGCCTATTTCCCCAAGTCCATTCCATTTCCATTTTCATTTTTCAAACATCAAAACAAAACTTCCCAGTTTGCTAGATCGCACATGTCGTGTTTTCCCCAAATAGTTGAAAAAATGGCTACAGTGTGGAGGAATCCAAATACATGTAAGGAATCAAGAATTATATGAGGTCATATTCTACCTATCCTTGTGAGAAAGACAAAACATTTCAATTTCTCGATTACTTTCATAAACTGTCTTACCTCTGATCATGATGTAACGATAGGACACGGTGGTGTTTGTTCTAGTGCGTAAATAGTGAGTGACGTCATAGCGGAATGGAATAAGATTCGATTTATAACAGCAATTTGCATCTTGTGAGTGACCAATGGAGAATCTTGAAAGATTTCGTGACTTGGACTCGCCCTGGTCATGGGTGGTTCTGGTTGCCAGTTTCGTTTCGCTGTTTGTGGTAGGCGGGACAAACTACAGCGTTGGGCTCGTCCATAACGTCTTATTGGACCGCTACAACGGGACGCAGTCGAGCACGGCGCTGGTGGGGGCCGTTTACACGTCCATATCCAATGTTGCAGGTAGGGGCGAGTGTATGTACGAATGTATACTGGATTAACTATAATATGTTTTAATATGAAATATATTATGTAATAGTTGTTATTATTTTATTTATTTATTTTATTTATTCATTTTATTTCTTTATTTTATTTTATTTCTTTTATTTATTTTATTTTATTTAAATTTAAATTAAACATTAAACCATAACATATTAAAATGAACGATCAAAGTTTAATGCTACTGAATCTAGTAAATTGTGTATTCAGGTATGGTTGCGCGTCTGTATATCATACACCCAATTACACTTATTCGCTGGTACCAGGTGTAAGCACTAGATGTCCCCTACGTTCCTGTCTTCGGGCGTCGCATCACCTTTTTCTAGTTGAATCAACCCCCCCCCCCCTCACCCAACACACACAAACACACACAAACACACACACAAACACGCACGCACGCACGCACGCACGCACGGTGCGCACGCACGCACGCACTGACATATACTAGCATATTAGAGTAAAATATGAGATCCTTGACCCTTTTAGTCTATTTTGGTCAATCTGACCCAAAGCTGGCCCTCTTTGGCTGGTATAAGACGTTAGCCCTAGATGTCCCCTACGTGCCAGAACCTTGTCTTCGGGCCTCTTCGAGCGGCATACTTATAATCTCCTTCTTATGCACCAGTCAATTGTAACCACGCCACCCCCACCCCAAGGTCCGGGTGTGTACCGGGGATAGCGGGGGAAATGGGCCGTGTTTTTACATTCCATGTGGCCCCGCAGTGCCGAGTGAATGCGGTGGTTTTGTTTTCGCGCCGAAAATAGCGGGGAATGGGCCATAACTAGGTATCCCGGGGTGCAGGAGCATTTGGCGGGGATTAAACCAGCATTTTGTTCCCGCGGGGCGGGGATGTTACCCGGGATTGGATGGACCTTAAGTAAAGTTCCCCGCTAGTCCCCGGACCTTGGATAACCACGCCGGTTACATTTGACTGGTGAGTACTAGTATTACCCACAAAGATGGCATATCGACATATTTCGTTTAATTTTATAAAAGATAAAACATAAAGCCCAACGGTTACCCTTATCGCTATTTCCGAAGTAATGTGTGATCATTAACAACTTGAGCAAAGAAAACTTTTTTTTTACCCCCCCCCCCCCCACGTTGATTAAATGGGATAAATTTAGCTCACAAAGCTAGTGGATGGATTCTGATTTAAACTTCGAAACCCTGAAATTACTATGAATATTGTAGTAGAAAGCAAATAAAAATTATTGAAATACTGTAGGAATAAAATGTGTCAAATAATTTTTAATAATAGAAAACAGATTTATTTAAAGGGAAATACGGATTAAAAGCTAGCAAATGCAATATCTAACTATATTTGGCATGTTTACGTATTTATGCAGCCTTACAACTGAACAATTTCATAATAGCGTATTGATTAAAAGCACAGCTGGCAAACATGAAAAATGCAATTATGAAACACATCATACTTAAATAAATGCATGCTAGAATGTCATAAAGCATAATGAGTGCACTGGTGGATAATCTCTTCCATAGTCATCATGCAAAATGACATTTAGAAAGTACTTTATGAACATGTAACAGGAGCACCGCGAAGCGACACACACGCTCGTCTGTTTTTGCATCATTTCGAACAAGGGGCATAACTCTTTAAATTATTAAAATCAGAGTAACGGGCCTTGTTAAGTATATGCGTTTTTTCTCTGGCAACATGTATACCAAGTTTCAGTTGAATATCTTGCATGGTGTTTTGGGTAGAGTTAAGTTTAAAGCAATTTATACGTTACATGCATATTTTAAGTTACCTGGCATTTGCGTAGCTACACCTACACTAGTTGCGATTATCATGCCTTTTAATGTCCACTTGTCGGCAGTTGTAGTCATGACGTCATCGCTCATAAAAAGGCTACACTGGATACAGTTAAAATAGCCGCCATAGCGAGTTTACATGGGTTGAAACTATCTGTTAAACATGTTTAATTTGCTTAATTGAAACTTTTTGTATTGATTACACATATATGCTTCGAGTCAATGTGTTTTCCCGCTTGGCTCGAATTTTCCGAGGCTCAATGATTTTTCGCCAAAATTTATCGGCGATGCCAGAATCCGATCTCGAATGCGTACATAGTTCGTTTCGCATTAAATGTTAAGCGTGCAATAGATACAAGGAGAGGAACTATATTAGTTTATTTCTTAATGTATTGACATGTTGTGAACTTTAGCTCAACAAATTATGCACCAGTCAATTGTAACCACGGTCTCCCAGGTCCGGCTAATAGCGGGAACTTTGACTTTCGGTCCAGCCAAGCCCGGATAAAATCCCCGCCCTGCGGGGACGAACTGCTGGTAAAATCCCCGTCAAATGCCCCTGCACCCCAGGGACCCTAGGTAAGGACCATTCCTCGCTATTTTTGGCGCGAAGACAAAACCACCGCATTCACCCGGAACTGCGAGCCACCTGAAATGTAAAAACACGGCCTATTTCCCCCGCTATCCCCGGTATTTCCCGGACCGGGGGGAGGGCGTGTTTACAATTGACTGGTGCATTATGTCTAAACCAATGGGTTGAGTTTAGACTAATGTCATTTTTGATTCGTTAGTAATCTATTATTATGTGAACTGTGCGTTTTCGTTGAATTGTGATTAGTGTTTGTGTGTGGTCCTTTATGCACTGCTTCGTTCTTAGACTCGACAGAAGCGTCGACTACACGCACAGTCAGTTGAAGAGAACGAACTCCTGCTTTAGTGTCATATGACTTGTTGTTATTGCATGATTGGAGTGTTATCTGCATGTAGTTTGAATTATTTTTATGTCATTTTTACGTTCGGGTAATTTTCTTAGCATGTAATTCGTTTTCGTCAGTCTGTGCTACATATCGGTCGTTCAACTTTGGGCTATTTAGGCCATTCAAGACTTTCTGGCTTTGTTAAACTGCAGTAATTTATAGTTTTTTTTGTTGGTTGCAATGAGCCCTCTGATAAATCTGAAAAAATACCTTTAGATTAAATATCACTAACGGTTATCCAAGTCAAATGACACCAAAGCAGGAGTTAGTTCCCTTGAAATGACTGTGACTGAACGTACACGTGTTCTTTGTATTCTCCCTTCTGTCTTAAAGCTGCACTCTCACAGATTGAACGTTTAGACAACGTTCCTATTTTTGTCTTGGAACGAGTCAATTTTTGCGAAAATCCATGGAAACCAGTTATATAAGACTGCTGACAAAAAATTAGACCGCATATTTTTATATTCAAGTTCAAAAATTGATGTTTTATGCATTTTTCTTAACATTAATTTTCGAACGAAAATATGAAAATCTACGATCTGATTTTTGTCAGCAATCTTTTATCATTGGTTTGCAGATATTTACGCAAACGTTTGCTCATTCCAACACAAAAAATGTAAAAATGATTAATGTGTGAGAGTGCAGCGTTAAATATGATGATTGTGATCAACTTATGTTACCTTAATTAGTACAGGTTAGCTATTTCCATTGATCAATGTTGCGCTTTTTACTTGGGCAGTTTCAAAGGGCAAGGGGCAAGATAGCGATGACCCTTAAAGGCTTCCGTACTGTAGCCTTGCAATCGACTGAAAGTAGAGTATTAGGAGCATAGTGCGTCAAGTACTCGGAAAACTGGAGTCAGTTTTACACAGTAAAATTTGTCCGATACTTGAACTAAAACATTTACATTGTACATGCACATTGACAAAGTATAATTATGATCTGACAAAGGCAATGTCAAAAATAGTTCAAGGATTTGTAAGACGGAAGAAATAAGGCCATATCTAACAATATGCTAGGGCATATAACAAACTTGTGTTTCACTGGTAATCCAATCATTTGTTGATCAAGCTATTGTGATGCATGTTTGGTCTGTTGCGGTGTTTGTACGTTCTGTGTCTTTCACTCAGTGTATTTTGGGCTCCTAAATTGTACAGCTAAACAGGGTATTTAATGAACTGGGCTTGTCCCTGTAACTTCATTGTATTAATGGCCTCATCATCATAAACATCATCATCATCATCATCATCATCATCATCAACATCATCATCATCATCAACAACAACAACCTCATCATCATCATCATCATCATCATCATCATCATCATCATCATCATCATCACCACCACCATCATCATCATCATCATCATCATCATCATCATCATCATCATCATCATCAACAACATCATCATCATCATCATCATCATCATCATCATCATCATCATCATCATCAACCTCATCATCTTCATCATCATCAGCAGCAGCAGCAGCAGCAGCAGCAGCAGCAGCAGCAGCAGCAGCAGAGACAAAGCAGCAGCAGTAGCAGCAACAACAACAGCATCAATCGTCATTATCTTCTCCATCATCTTCACCATTATCATCATCGTCATCATAATCATAATCATCAACATCATCATCATCATCGCAAACATGTCAATCTAATCAAATATAAATGAATATTTTTATTTCCAGCCCCGTTGTCAAGTTTCCTTACAGACAGGTTCGGTGTCCGGCCTACGATCATGCTGAGCGGCCTCCTCTATACGTCCGGTTACTTGGGAGCCGCCTTCGCTCCGACCTTGGCGACTGCAGCAGTTACGTGCGGTGTCATAGCTGGTAGGTAAAATTTCCATCAGTGCTATATGACTTTGTCTAGAAAGCACCAAGATTCTTATAGAAGGAAATGAAACATTCTCGTTTTCATCCATTGAGATCACTCAAATTCATAAAAAGAAACATTCACTAACCACCCGGAATTTCTATATCTATATAGGATTTGGATGTGCAATTTGCTGGACGTCCAGTATGGTGGCATGTAACTTCCACTTCCGGAAATACCGTAACTTGGCCCTTGGACTCGCCATTTCCGGCAGTGGCGCCGGCGTGTTTGGAGTACCTCCCATTATAACATGGGCTAAAGGATTTTACGGTTCATTTGGATTTTTTGTGACGTTGGCGTGTATAACAGCTCAATTAATCGTGTGTGGATTTGTCATCCGTCCGTCACACCTTGAAATCTATGCAAAGCGGAAACGCTCGTTGGAAAGTAAGAAAGGTGAACATGTTAATTTACTTAGATTGTATTTCAACGTTTTGAAGTCAAAAGTAGTTATGTGCATGAGTTTAAGTATGTTGACTTACTGCGCAGGCATGTATATTGTGTTCCTATACTTGCCAAGATACTGTACCATCCAAGGGTCAACCGAGTTCCAAGCCTCCAATATAGTTTCCATCTGCGGCCTCACTTCATTGTTGGGACGGATACTTACTGGAGCGATCGCCAACACGAAATTCTTCCAACCACGTGTGTCTTATCTTTATGCGGGAAGCCTCGTCCTGCTGTCCGCTATTTCGTGCGCATTCCCACTGTATTCCAGCCGTTATCCGGGCCAGGTGGCGTTCGCGGTGGTGTTCGGGCTGTGTTTTGGCACGCCGTATACAGTCATCAATGCCGTGAACCTTCAGCACATGGGGGTGGAGATAGTCACCGCGGCCCTCGGGGTCGAGTTTTGCTTCTGTGGGCTCGGAGGATTGCTCGGACCAGTTGTGGCAGGTTTGTTGATGTTGTTTGTTTAAATATCTACTTTCATTTCGTTCATGTTAAAATGTTACAAAATCAAGTCCTAGTTTAGTTTGTACTAATTTATTTTAGTCCGTTTGTGTTGAAATCTGATAGCTATAAAATCACCTTTGGGGTTAAGTTCTTAGGCAGAGACGTGAATCTTGAAGGGCCACGAGAAAGTGCCCAAGGTTGGGATCGAACCCATGACCTCGTGGGTGAGAGGCGGAAACTTTTACCACTAGACCACTCTCACGATGTCATGTCTTAAGTCACTACCCACGTGGTTTCATGTTACTTGAAGTTGCGGCTAAAGTCCTTTATGGAAACGACCCTTTATCAACAATATAAGTACTTGTTTAGTACAATATATTTATTTCCTGTTCACCACTTGCCGCTCATTCTCGTTCACCAGAGTTACGTACCTTTCACCTGAGTGACGTACCACACTCTGGTTTAAACGCCCCGATTCTGAGTGCAAACAGATTTTATCACGATCGAACCTCTGATGAATGAGAATGCTTGCCGCTATAAATATCATAATAATGCAATCGATTCGGAGCCCCTCGGCTCGGTTATCGCAAACAACCTCGGATGTATGCCGGTACATCAGTTGAAGTAGTTCGTAATTTTTTGAATTATATCATTAATTAAATGTAGTGTTTTAGAGTTGTATTTATTGATCTAAGTTGAAATTGATTGCCAGTTAAGATTTTTGTTGCAAACATGATTAAGATTTCCAAGAGTTAAGTCATAGAGTTTAACTGCTAAATAAAACAAGAGCTGTCGTAAGACAGCGCGCTCGACTACGCCGCTTTGACTAAGGAGTGAATAAAATAATTATGTATGTGCCTGTCAAAAGCAAAAAAAAAAATCAAAAAGTAAACAGTGACCATAACTCACGGGGGCCCAAAACACAATCTCATGAAAGGTCTCTATAAACTCTATCTTTATATATACCAAGTTTTCTCGCAATACGTTGACCCTTACTTAAGTTATTCAATACCAACCATTTTTCTATTAAAAGTAACATTGACCTTGACCTTGATCCTAGGGAACTCTAAAACAAGCCCATGAAAGGTCGCCATAAACGCTTCCTATTTACCAAGTTTAAACTCTTCTTATATACCAAGTTTGGTCACTATACGTCAAACCTAGCTAAAATTATTCGATACATAAGGTGACTTTGATGCTGCCCTCCCACAAGCCCGCCCAAACAATGACACAAGTCTTTCTAATAACTTGTTTTCGCTGGGAAAACCTTGTTAAGAATATAAAAATGTGCCTGTCAAAAGAAATTAAAAATTAAAATTAAAAAAGGTCAATGAATGTCCATAATTAGTATTTAGGGTTTAAATGGACTTATGTAACCTGATTGTAAGATGGTCGTCATTATTGTGCTAAGTATTAAGTCAATTGAATGAAGGGTATATAAGTTGTTTTATTAAAATCCAAACTTGCCCGACAACTTCATCCTGCCCTAAAACTTTAACCTACGTTCCTAAGTCAATCAGGGGCCATAACTTGTATTAAGGATAATATGGAGTTATGTTACCTCATTGTGTGATGGTCCTGAACAACTGTGTGAAGTAATAAGTCAATTGAATGAAGTGTATGGAAGTTTTTAATAAATATCCCAACCTGCCCTAAAACTTTAACCTAAGTTCCAAAGTCAATCAGGGGCCATAATTTGTATAAAGGATAATATGCAGTTATCTAACCTCATTATGTGATGGCCCTGAACAACTGTGTGAAATATTAAGGGAATTGAATGAAGGATATTGGACTTATAAGAGAAAATCCCAACTTGCCCTAAAACTTTAATCTGCCCTAAAACTTTAACCGAAGTTCCAATGTCAATCAGGGGCCATAACTTGTATCAAGGATAATATGGAGTTATGAAACCTTATTGTGTGATGGTCCTGAACAACTGTGTGAAGTATTAAATCAATTGAAAAAGGGTAAATAAGTTATTTATAAATGTCCCAATCTGCCCTAAAACTTTAATAACCAAAGTTCCATAATCAATCAGGGGCTATAATTTGTATAAAATATAATATGGAGTTATCTAACCTCATTGTGTGATGGCCCTGAACAACTGTCTGAAGTATTTAGTGAATTGAATGTAGGGTATTGGACTTATAAGTGAAAATCCCAACTTGCCCTAAAACATTAACCGGACGCCGACGCTGGGGCGAGTAATATAGCCTTCCTTATTCTTCGAACAGTCGAGATAATTACTACGTTATCTACTTGCAGCGGACTTAAACGTATCGCTTTTTGATTATGTAAACCATCCATATACATCCGAGGTTGTTTTCGATAAAAATGGCCGGAGAGCTCCGAATGAATGCAATCATGTCTGTGCATATTGTCATTTTTCTAGGCCTTTCTGGTGACGCGGGAGCAACGCTTGGTCAGGTGTTCCTTATTGCTGGTAGGTCAAGTTTAAATGATTCCGATTAGCTAATTATAGTTTTAACATATTTATTTCGAATAACTCGCATGTGAACAACAAGTTTGACTTAAGTATTTAAATTCCTCTTCCCGGGTGAAGATGCAAAAGAAAACAATTGGCATGTGTTATATTATCATAGTTTTCAGTTAGTAAAGTATAAATGTTTTTGTGTTGTCTACTGTAAGCATTTTTTATTAAATGCTGCTAATATAATACACTGTTATAACTATTTCGACGTGTTTCGTGTGACATTATTGAAAACATCACTTTTAAAACACTCCTACATCACATTAAACTATTTGAAAATAACTATAATCATTAAACTTGGTCTAAAGGTTGAACTGTCTTAACTTGTCTCGATGGGTTTTAATCATAAACATATACTAGTATAACGAAACGAAGTCTCTATAGTTATTTAGTTCAGCCATGTTTATTTACATATAGATCAGGCATATCAGGTATATGTATTTACATATATTTCATGCATATTTATTCACATATATTTCAGGCATATATATGTACATATATTTCAGGCATATTTATTTACATATATTTAAGGCACATTTATTTACATATATTTCAGGCATATGTATGTACATATATATCAGGCATATTTATTTAGATATATTTCAGGCATATTTATTTACATATATTTCAGGCATATTTATATACATATATTTCAGGCTCATGTATTTACATATATTTCAGGCACATTAATTAAACATGCTTGAAGCATATGAAAATACATATATTTCAGGCATATTTATTAACATATATAACAGGCATATATATTTATATTTACATAAATTTCAGGCACATTTAATAACATATTTTCAGGCATATATTTTTACACATATTTCAGGCATATTTATTTAGATGTATTTCAGACATATTCCTTTACTCATTTTTAGGCATATGTATTTACATATGTTTCAGGCATATGTATTTATATTTACATATATTTCAGGCACATGTATTTACATATATTTCAGGCATATATGTATTTACACATATTTTAGGCATATTTATTTAGATATGTTTCAAGCATATTCATTTACTCATTTTTCAGGCATATGTTTTAACATATATTTCAGGCATATGTTTTCATATTTACATATAATTCAGGCACATGTATTTACATATTTTTCAGGCATATTTGTTTACACATATTTCAGGCATATTTATCGGGGTATCGTCAGTGTTTGGTTTCATCCCGAACTTCATATCAACTCGTGTAGACGGCGGAGCAGACCTCACAACGTCTGATATTGAGCTTGAAGTTGATGCAGACTCAAGGCATAACACAAACAAACAGCACGAAGAACAACAGGAGAATGATCAGAAAGACACGCATTCAGAGAAGATAAATATGCTTGAAAACGCAACTTGATGTCATATTGTCGGATTGTCGGTATTGCTGCGCGAATTCTACACAGGGAATTTAGCCAATCCATGATATGCCCCGCTCATCCCCACCCCCAAAAAGTTCTTAAAAAATAATAGGATAGGTACATGATGTAGGTAGGCATACTCTTTTTTGCATTCTATTTTAAGAACCGGCATATATTAAGGTATATCATATTTGCTGAAAGAAATAATACAAAGTGGTCAAGTTTTTAAACATGTTCATTAAAAAATGCACATTTTATAGGAACATACGAAAAAAATCCAAACAATGGCAAAAAAGTGTAGGGTTCGGAGTAACTATTGGGTCGGTTGGGTTGGTGGACACACACATGTTTTACTCCTGTTAAAGCTGCACTCTCACAGACTTAACGTGTTGACATTTTTTCTTCTTCTTGGAACGAGTCAATTTATGCATGTTAATATAAATACATGTGCCTGAAATATATGTAAATATATATCTATGCCTGAAATATATATAAATAAATATGCCTGAAATATGTGTAAAAATATATGCCTGAAAAATATGTTATTAAATATGCCTGAAATTTATGTAAATATAAATACATATGCCTGAAATATATATTAATAAATATGCCTGAAATATATGTATTTTCATATGATTTATGCATGTTTAATTAATGTGCCTGAAATATATGTAAATAAATATGCCTGATATATATGTACATACATATGCCTGAAATATATGTAAATAAATGTGCCTTAAATATATGCAAATGAATATGCCTGAAATATATGTATATATATATGCCTGAAATATATGTGAATAAATATGCATGATATATATGTTAATAAATATTCCTGAAATCTATGTAAATACATATACCTGATATATATGTAAATACATATGCCTGATCTATATGGAAATAAACATGGCTGAACTACATGTAAACATGGCTGAATTTTTTTAAATAACTATAGAGTTGCGTTATACTAGTATATGTTAATGATTAAAACCCATCGAGACAAGTTAAGACAGTTCAACCTCTAGACCAAGTTTAATGATTATAGTTATTTTCAAATAGTTTTATGTGATGTAGGAGTGTTTTAAAAGTGATGTTTTCAATAATGTCACACGAAACACGTCGAAATAGTTAAAACAAAATAGATTCAAATCACGGGTCTGATTAGCAGCATTTAATAAAAAAATGCTTACAGTAGACAACACAAAAACATTTATACTTTACTAACTGAAAACTATGATAATATAACACATGCCAATTGTTTTCTTTTGCATCTTCACCTGGGAAGAGGAATTTAAATACTTAAGTCAAACTTGTTGTTCACATGCGAGTTATTCGAAATAAATATGTTAAAACTATAATTAGCTAATCGGAATCATTTAAACTTGACCTACCAGCAATAAGAAACACTTGACCAAGCGTTGCTCCCGCGTCACCAGAAAGGCCTAGAAAAATGACAATATGTACAGACATGATTGCATCCATTCGGAGCTCCCCGGCCATTTTTATCTCGACTATTCGAAGAATAAGGAAGGCTTTATTACTCGCCCCAGCGTCGGCGTCCGGTTAATGTTTTAGGGCAAGTTGGGATTTTCACTTATAAGTCCAATACCCTTCATTCAATTCACTGAATACTTCAGACAGTTGTTCAGGGCCATCACACAATGAGGTTAGATAACTCCATATTATCTTTTATACAAATTATAGCCCCTGATTGATTATGGAGCTTTGGTCATTAACGTTTTAGGGCGGATTGGGACATTTATAAATAACTTATTTACCCTTGATTAAATACCTCACACAGTTGTTCAGGACCATCACACAATAAGGTTTCATAACTCCATATTATCCTTGATACAAGTTATGGCCCCGGATTGACATTTGAACTTCGGTTAAAGTTTTAGGGCAGATTAAAGTTTTAGGGCAAGTTGGGATTTTCTCTTATAAGTCCAATATCCTTCATTCAATTCCCTTAATATTTCACACAGTTGTTCAGGGCCAACACAAAATGAGGATAGATACCTGCATATTATCCTTTATACAAATTATTGCCCCCTGATTGACTTTGGAACTTAGGTTAAAGTTTTAGGGCAGGTTGGGATATTTATTAAAAACTTCCATACACTTCATTCAATTGACTTATTACTTCACACAGTTGTTCAGGACCATCACACAATGAGGTAACATAACTCCATATTATCCTTAATACAAGTTATGGCCCCTGATTGACTTAGGAACGTAGGTTAAAGTTTTAGGGCAGGATGAAGTTGTCGGGCAAGTTTGGATTTTAATAAAACAACTTATATACCCTTCATTCAATTGACTTAATACTTAGCACAATAATGACGACCATCTTACAATAAGGTTACATAAGTCCATTTAAACCCTAAATACAAATTATCGACATTGATTGACCTTTTTTAATTTTAATTTTTAATTTCTTTTGACAGGCACATTTTTATATTCTTAACAAGGTTTTCCCAGGGAAAACAAGTTATTAGAAAG